>NC_079452.1:35158132-35178132 GCF_903798145.1 Danio aesculapii | reverse complement strand
ATGTTAACGTGTATGTTTAAAGGATTGCATGAGAAACGACTGAGATTAATATCGAATTTTGAACAAAAATACCTTAATTTGCAAACATTTTATGCTCGCTTGAGGTGGTTTTGGTTTTTGCGGAAAAGTGTTAATGCTAAAAATGGCAGATTAAAACACATTTGTCGTTTTGACGTACTGCAGCAAACATCACACCCACATTACTAGCCATCTATCTTCATTTTGCTTGCCTTGTTTACTGTTATTTGCTAGGTTACCAAAACTACAGTCCTACAGCAGCCCCAACAAGTTGATGCAAAAGCACCTATTTTGCACTTGGGAATTTTTCTATTACTTTTTAGCAAACTTTAAAAAGATTTGCTTCACATTTGTATGGCAACCCGGCTATCAAAGGGAAGGTTTACCTAAAAACGTGATTTACTTAGCCATTTACTTTCATAGCAGGAAAACAAAACAATCAAAATCAATAGCTACTGGTTTCCAGCAAAGTATCTTTTTTTCAGTGTGAATCTAAAACATATTTGGAACAAGTGAAGGGGGTGCATGTTTATTTTTATAGCGCTTTTCACAATAATTATTGTTTCAAAGCAGCTTTACAGAATGGTATTGCTATTCTATGGCTATTCCAGAGTTTAGGAGCCATATATGAGAAGGCTTGACCTCCTTTAGTGGACTTTGCTATTCTAAGTACCAGAATGAGTTTTGAGATCTAAAAGAACGGGTTGGATTGTTGCGAGACAGAAAGTTGGTTCGATAAACAGGAGCCAGACTATTTATAGCTTTATAGTTAAAAAGCAAAATTTTATAATCAATAAGGTACTTGATGTGATGTAAATGACAGAAATTATGTCAGTGAAATCTTTTTCGTTTTTTGGGTACAAACATGAAGCTAATTATAAGATAAGTGTATGATTTATGCATGCTGTTTGCTATTTATCTGCATTTCTGTGTGTGTGTTGCTGGCTCAAACCTGTTAAAAACCTCAATTGCTGAATTTTGAAATAAGTTTTGTTGCCATGTACTGTATGCTAAGCAATTATTCTCACTTTAACAGCTTCATAAACTGCTCATAAAACACATTAAAGCTGCAGTGACCGGTCCTGAGGTCATATGTCATGTAAACAGGGTGATGACAGGTAGTGAAGAACAGAGATTAGTTTGATCTCTGGAGATCTCATTGATTTCCATGTTGACGTTTGAAAGGTCAGTGCGGAGAAAAGCCACTGAATTGACAGAAAACATCACGGGACAGATTAAACTCCAGTTCCAGAACCACATGTGGCTTTTTATTGTTTCTTTATAGAGTGAAAATCATAGCTGTTTATTGCACCAAGAGAGGAAGTGGAGTTTGTGCGAATGCAAGGTGGAGATGGAGTTGCTATGGTGACCATGATGCATGAATCTTAAGGCACAGCAGGTGAATCGGGTATAAAAAAACACCGTAATATTTTTGACCATACTCCCTCAGTTGAATGCTGACATTAAGAATTTCAAACATTTGCATACATTTAAAACACTGGATGAAGTCAGGTTAAAAAACTAATCTTCTTTTTTTTTTTTTGGGGGGGGGGGGGGGGGTTATTACTTTATAATTCAGCACATTGTATTAATCAAAAAAATAATAAAAGGTATTCTCAAAAAACCTATGTATGAGCAAAGCCCTTTGTTAAATCTGTCAGAATATAGATATGAATAAAACTGGGAAATTTGGTAAAGTGGAAATTTTTGACTAAAATTGACAAAGAATATGTATTTTAATTGAATTCTATAGACACACACTCATTTTACACACACACAGACACAAAGTTTCATTTATGAAACACTTAAAAGAATATGTGGGATGTTTTCTCTATACCATTTCAATGTGGTGGTGTCCCTGGCCCATGAACATTTCCTGCTTGTTGTCAAACTATTTGATATTCAATTCACCTTTATTTGTATAGCGCTTATACAATGTAGATTGTGTCAAAGCAGCTTCACATAAAGGGTCATAGTAGATAGGAACAGTGTAGTTCAGTTTGTAGTGTTCAAGTTCAGTTCAGTTTAGCTCAGTTCAGTGTGGTTTAATAATCACTACTGAGAGTCCAAACACTGAAGAGCAAATCCAACGATGCGCAGCTCTATAGATCCCGTACCATGCAAGCCAGTGGCGACAGCGGAGAGGGAAAAAAACTTCACTAAATGGCGGAAGTGAAGAAAAAAAACCTTGAGAGAAACCAGGCTCAGTTGGGCACGACCATTTTAATTTCTCCGCTATTAATACCTATAATAAGAGGCAATGTAATTATGACTTAACATTTAAACAGCTATCATAACGTTATTTATCAATATGTGGACATCTTGGATTCTTGGAAGCTATGGAAAATAAAAATTTAAAACAGGAAATACAATAGGACTGCTGTTATTGTTTACATCTCTCAAAATGGTCTATATTAAACTAAAAGGAAAGCCTTAAAATTTCAACTGACAGACATGGCAAACATTTTTTGCCCCTAGTGTTTTATCTTAAAAGATTAAAGATAAAGCTTTGAGAGATGTGCGTGTGTACCATGTGTTTGTACCTTGTCCCCACAAGTATAGCAATACCAGTACATTTTGACCTTGTGGGGACATTCTTTGGTTCCCATTAGGGCAAAAAAGCTAATAAATCATTCATTCATTCATTCTCCTTCCATTCCAGCATATGTTTTACGCAGCAGATGCCCTTCCAGCCCCAACCTAGTATTGGGAAACACCCATACACACTCGTTCACACACGCAGTAATACACTATGGCCAATTTAGTTTATTCAAATCACCTATAGCCCATGTCTTTGGACTGTAAGGGAAACCGGAGCACCCGGAGATTTCCTATTAGGTTTGAGATTAGTGGTAGGGTTGAAGTAGATAGAATATACAATCTGTACAGTATAAAAATCATTATGTATGTCTAAGGGAAGTCCCCATAAAGATATCTGTACATGTGTGTGTGGACGCATTAGATAGCGTCAAATAAGAAAAAAAAACTGCAGTTGTACTGTAAGTTATTTATACATTTGTGACTTTTGAATGAAGTGAAGTGATACACTAAAGTCCCAGAAGTGTAATTGAGAGAGATGTATCTGTCACGACGGCTACGCATGTTTCTCTTCATATTTTAATTGATTCTGAGAGATCAGACTTGTGACAGTGAGGAAATCTCTCAGATATCTGAGAATCGGGGTTGGGACTCCTGGGACACAAGATGAGAGGAAGTGTGTGTGTGTGTGTGTGTGTGTGTGTGTGTGTGTGTGTGTGTGCGTGTGTGTGTGTGTGTGTGTGTGTGTGTGTGTGTGTGTGTGTGTGTGTGTGTTGGGTTGTGGGAATGATGGCATTAATGAGAGGCAGAAGCTCTGTTCTAAATCCTAGTGATCTGACTTACTGCCCTACATAGTGAACATCTACTGTATCTAAGTTAAATGGAATCTCTCATGGGTAATTTGAAACCAGCTGCATAGCAAGTAATGCTCCACTAGGGCTGTGCATAATGATATTGATATACTGTATATACATATTGTATGGATGAAATAAAAAGTATTTTATTTCATATTATTCTTTTTATCAGTCATTTTGTGTGTCTTTGCTAGTACTTTTATATCATTGGGATGATCCTAATCTTATGGGAATGCAGGCAGAAACACGAAAAACAGCATGACAGGAAAGTTGCAGGCTTAAAGCATTTACATTTAGCATTTTACTAAGCAATATTTTATGTTGGCCCTGTAATCATTAGTTTTTGAAAAGTGTTTTTAATCTTTAATTAATATAAATTTTATATTTGTACGTTCTTAATCAAACATTTGCCCTGAAGTTCTAAATAAAGTGTGAAAAATAATCTCGCACAAATGACTACAATTGTTTTTGTATATATTGTTCCGTCTGTGATGGGAAATGATAAAATGGAGATCCAATCCAGTGGGTTTATTGTGAAGTGCATAAAATCAGGAATGAAGAAATAGTGAAAAAAAGAAAGTTGCTGGTTCGAGTCCCGGCTGGGTCAGTTGGCATTTCTGTGTGGAGTTTGCATGTTTTCCCCATGTTGGTGTGGGTTTCCCCCTGGTGTTTTGGTTTCCCCCACAGTCCAAACACGTGTCATAGGTGAACTGGGTAAACAAATTTGGCCGTAGTGTATGAGTGTGTGTGTGAATGCGAGAGTGTATGGGTGTTTCCCAGTACTGGGTTGCAGCTAGAAAGGCATTCGCTGCATATAACATATGCTGGGATAGTTGGCGCTTCATTCTGCGACCCCTGATAAATAAGGGACTAAGCTGAAGGAAAATAAATGAATGAATGAAAAAAATGTCATTGGACTTTTTAAGTAGTATTTCTTATCAACATCACTATTTTTATTTAAAATTACAATTTATATGTGTGCATAATTTTATAATAGAGCTAATGTAATTATATAACATTTTTAATGTATTACTTTTCAATTATTTGTTCCACATCTCCCTATAGGTTTTGGTACAGAATATTCCATTATCAGACCAAGTGTAAATGACCTTTTCTTAGTTATGTAGCAGTGGTTTTGAGGATGCGCAGTGGGTAGTACAATCACCTCAAAGCAAGAAGATCGCTGGTTCGAGTCCTAGCTGGACCAGTTGGCATTTCTGTGTGGAGTTTGCATGTTCTTCCCATGTTGGCGTGTGTTTCCTCCAGGTGCTCCGGTTTCCCTCACACTCCAAAGACATGCGCTATAGGTGAATTAAATAAGCTAAATTGGCCATAGTGTATGAGTGTGAATGCAAGAGTGTATGGGTGTTTCCCAGTATTAGGTTGCAGCTGGAAGGGCATCCACTGTGTAAAACATATGCATAAGTTGGTGGTTCATTCCGCTGTGGCGACCCCTGATGAGTAAAGGGACTGAGCCAAAAAGAAAATGAATGGATGATTGGAGGCTAATGCTTGCAGTTGGTTATCACACTCAAAATGCAGCAACCTTTTCTCAAGTACAAACTCCTACAGTCTATGAACACACACAGAGAGAGAGAGAGAGAGAGAGAGATGAGGCTTTCCTGCAGGGGTGGGGGATGCTCTGACGTTGAGTGTGTGTGTGTGTGTGTGTGTGTCCACGGGTGTGCGCCCAGAGCTGCGCTCATTGCTCGGTGAGTGTGCACCGGTTTGGATACGTTACCGGAGCGAGGATGGCTGAGTGAAAGGATTGTGGGTATTCTAAGGAATGAGCAGAAGACATGGAAGGGCTGCTTTCTCCCATGCGCACACGGGTAAGTGCTGTGGTTGCTGGGGGATACAGGAAAAATGCTATAGAGAAAGAGAGTGCCGGTAAAAACATGCGTTTATAATGTCCCGTTCTGCCTGGAGACAGCAATATAAGGACAGCAAGCATGAGACCACAGAATAAAAGGGTCTGCTGGTTTCATTTTAGGATTTTCTTTTTGAGAGTATGTGACTTCGAGAGTATGAGAGTATGTCACTTCTTGCATGCATGAAGGTGTTTTTGGTTAGAAAGAGAGGCAGAATTTGGGTGAACAGCAAGTTGAGGTGAAGTCTAGGACAGACTTTAGTGTGTGTGTGTGTGTGTGTGTGTGTGGGTGTGTGTGGTTGATGCTGAATGCAAATGCATGGAGAGGATGACAAAAACTGTAGAGTAGAAACAATGTCAGTCGGTCATCGTCCATACATGCTGGTGTTTTTGGGCGGAATGGGAGCGAATGTGACGGTGGAAGCAAAAATTTGAGTTCTAATGTTACAAGCAAAACATTTGAGTTCTAATAAGGTGAAGTGAACTCTTACTGAATGCAAATGGGAATGAAAACAGCCATAGAAGATAAATACTGTCAGTGGATCATTGAGATGGAAGATAAATTTAGAGGTATAATTCACAAACAGCAAGTTGAGGTGAAGTCTAGGGCAGACTTCAGTGTGTGTGCGTGTGTTTGCACTTGATGCTGAATGTGAATGCAGGGAGAGGATGAAAAAACCTTGTAGTGTCAGTCTATCGTCTTCCGCAAATATGGTGTTTTTGGTCAGAAAGTGAGCTGATGTGGTCATGAAAGCAAAATTTAGAGCTATAATTCAGCAACAGAGTTGAGGTGAAGTCTAGGACAGGCTTCAGTGTGTGTGTGTGTGTGCAGTTGTGCACTTGAAGCTGAATACAAATGCAGAGCAAGAATTGATTTCACCCAATTTTGCACAAAATATGGACACACCGTACTTGTTGTTGGAACTGTAATTAAAATATGCAACACAATAGTTGGGTTTGTCCATTTTTGACCAATAATTGGGTTGAACACTCCAGGATTTTTCAAGCTAACACTTTCTGAAATAAAGGTACGAGACTGGGGTGTCACTGGGTATCATGATTTTGCTAACTATGATGTGATCCTGGGTCAATATCAATGTTGATACATAGTTTGTGTTGGAAAATGTAATCCATGCTTATTCCCTACCTCTAAACCCAACCATGGCTGTAAATTATTTCCAGAATTAGAGGAGAATGATAGTTGGATAACAATCATGTAGAATGCATAAACTGTAAGCCTAAACTTAACATAAACAGTAAACATATCCTTTAATTCTGATTGGCTGATTGGAATGTTGTTTCATGATCAACATGGATGTTAATCCTGTCCTACTTGGTGAAATCAGGTTGGCAGGGGTGCTACCTTTTCAAAAGGTACAAAATTGTACTTAAAGGGTCCATTTTGGTACATCAAAGGTATGTACAGTATTATGGCTCATTTCCACTGACTGGTACGGTACGGTACGGTACGGTACGGTTTGGTACGGGTCACCTTTATCAGGCTTGCGTTTCCACTAACAAGGGTACCCTTTTGGTGGGCGTGGTGTATGACAGAAAGTTTCAGTCGATGTCATTCTAGCTCGAGGAAATGTCTACAGTAAAGCTGTACGGGTCACTTACATATCATATGAAAAGCACTTCTCACAAAACATATGCTTCATACACATAAATACTTGTGTAGAAATGTTTATTACTAACTTTTCAATGAACATGAGTTGATTATAACTGCAGATCAATGACGACTACTGTAACGTCTGTAATTATATTAAATAACTAAATAAATGAACATATATAAACACATACAGCCCCTTACAGTCTCCGATATGTTATCAACTACAGAAGAACTACATATAGCAGACATTTCGTCCGTATTTAGGTTCAAAACAACACAAAATATAGCCCACAGTCAGTGAAAACCTCTTATCTGTGTATGTAATCTTCAGCAGCACATGTAGCCTCTGTTAGAGAGTAATTCCGTCATTCTGAGTTCATATTAGTCCAAAAGGTGAAGATAATGAGTTAGTTATACATGGCATTTTGTTCATGTTTGCTGAAAAAATAATGTGCTCCTTTTTTCCGGCTTCTCCTTTGTTTCTTCACGCTTCACTCTCGCGTTTGTCAGTGTCTGACAGGATCAGGTTTCAAAAGCACGTTAATAATCAAGCGCAGGTTATTATCATCAGCTCAAGAAGTTTGTTATTTCAGATATAATGTTAGACACGCGCGAGCGCTAGCAAAAAAGCGAAACCGCTCGCGCCTCAGACTGGCTCGTAAAAAACTACGGGGCACAGGGTAAATCTGCTCTTCTTCTTGGCTTTGTGGCTTTTTATCCAGACGACGGCAAGGTTTGTTTGAGCCCAGATCGACCATGGCTCGTTATTATATGTATTTATAATTTCGCTATAATCTCTCGCTGTGTATTTCAAACATGGCGGGTTTTTTGTTTTCATTCTGGCTTGTTGCGTAAGCGAATGACGTATCTCTGTAAACCAATAGCGTTCAGCTGCGCGTGTGGCTCCGCCTTTTGGTACCCTTTCTCGTGTTTGGCACCCTTTCGAAAGGGTGCCGAAAAAGTGGTACGGTACGGTTTGGTTCGGTATGTTTTTTGACAGTGGAAACGGCCATAAAAGCGTACCAAACCGAACCGAACCGTACCGTACCGTACCACACAGTGGAATTAGTGCCTAAAAATGTACACATTTTGTCCTTTAAGTACTAACATGTAGCCGTGAGGTATTAATAAGGACCCTTTGGTTACAAATGCATACCTTTTGAAAAGGCACCACCCCAGTGACAGCTCTCATACCTTTATTTCTAAGAGTATATAGAGTAAAACTCAATGTCAGCTGATCATCGTCCACAGATGCACAAGTATAAACAGTCATATTGAATTCATAAAGATTTTCATTTGTGTCCAGTGATCCGAGTTCAACCTATGACATTTCATCTCATCTCATCTCTGACTTTCTTTCTCTGTGTTTCTCCATCCTGCTGATGGAATGTGTGTGTGAGTGCTCAGAATGGTTTTGGGAAGAGTGTGGCAGGCAGTTCTGGCAGCGCATTGTGTGGGAGTGAGTTTATGGAAATCATAATCATACAGGTGATGCAGCTGCACACGAGTCTTGCAGATGGCAACAGTGTTGCACTTTAATGCTTTAATAAATATGTATGGGTGTGTACTGCATGAGAGTTTGTTGTTATGAGATTTTTAAAAAAGGTTGTGAGAAATCAGGTTGTGTTTTACTGTTTCAGACAATAAACAATGCATCATATATTTCATGATTTAAATATCAGCTTTGCATTTCATGTTTTTTCAGTGTCATACAGTTTTTTTTTTCAAAAATATTTCGAAGTTTAAAGAAAGAAATAGATATTTTTTTCCTAACATATACTTTTTTGGGGATTAAATAATTTGTGATTTCAATAAAAAATGTTTCTATCTATTTTTTAAGCCTGAATAGTCTGTGATCACAAATAAAAAAGTAATATTAGATATAAATAATGGTCCTGTTAAACAGTTTGGAGTTGGTAAGGTTTTTAAAATGTTTTTGAGAGGAATGATTTGAACATTTAACAGCGCAATTTAAAAAATGGTTTCATATTTCAGTAATTTTTAAAAATGACATGTATTTTATGAATAATCACAATATTAATTATTATAATACCGTTGTTTTTGAGGAATAATTACACTTTTTTTGAGAACTTTTGAGAAAAAAGTAGAGCTTATTAAAAACATCCAAGTTTAAATAGAAATAGAAATTACAGCTGAACAATATATCGTTTGAGCATTGATATTGCAATGTGTGTATCTGCAATAGTCACATCGCAGGATTAGATTATTTATTACAGATCAAAAGATAAAGATATTATTAAATATTATTATGTTTTATTATTTATACAGTGGTGGCCATGTTATTTTACATTTGATTGTTCAATTTCTGTACATGAATACTGTTAGACTCCCTAGAAAACCATAAAGCACTGTTTATTTATTTATTTTTGCTTGTAACTTATTATAATTTATGCAGATCCACTGGATAGAAAAAAGACTTGATCACCCCAGTCGATCTAAATTAATGAAATCTTTCCCAATAGAGCTGTTCAAATCAACTGTTGATAATATATTCATATCGCAACATATATCGCAGTAAAACAAAATATTGCAATGTTTGATTTTTAAATAAAAATTTATAAAATTCATTATATATTAATATATTAGGATAAAAGTTTTCTTCACTCTTCATACAGGACAAGCCGGCATTGGTTGGTTTGTCCTGATGCTGTTGGTTTTTTAGTTATGAGGCTATTAGCTCGTGTGTGTGTGTTTTACACAAGGCCAACAGATTGCCAGCACAGCAGGATGTTTGTTCTACTTTCTAATATAAACCATCTCAAACCGTGTGGCTTTAGGAGAATTCCATTTCAATTAATTAACACACATTCATTCATGTGCTACTTATGACACTGTTGACTGGTCTTCCTCATCATGTGTGTGCGTGTGTGAAGATTCACCAATGTATCGTGGTGCTGAGACAGCAATTGTCATCGAGTCAAGTCTAGCCATGCATGAAAAAATGGAGGGAAAGGAAGATAAAGAGATGTCAGCAGTCTTGTTTGATGTGGCCAGACAGCAAAAAATGTAATACATTATTTCTCTATCTTAGTCCTCGGGGAGACACACTTTGCTGTATTAGAGTATAGCATCAGTGTTTGACAACACAGAACCCTACTAAACATCCCATAGCATGGCATTGATGTGAAGGCTCCATGGATCCATTTTAGGTCCACTTCTCTTTCATTAGGGGATAAGATTAGGAAGCATGACACCTCAATTTGGTTGTTCATTCATTAATTTTCCTTCGGCTTAGTCTCTATTTCAAAGGTTGCTACAGCAGGATTGAACCGCCAACTATTCCTGCATATGTTTTAAGCAGCGGGTGCCCTTCCAGCTGCAACCCAGTACTGGAAAACACCCATACACACCCATTCACACACACACATACACTACAGCCAATTTAGATAATCCAATTCACCTATAGTGCGTGTCTTTGGACTGTGGGGGAAACCGGAACACCCGGAGGAAACCCATGCAAACACAGGTAGAACATGCAAACTCCACACAGAAGTTCCAACTGGACCAGTGGGGACTCGAACCAGCAACCTTCTTTGCTGTGAAGCAACAGTGCTAACCAGTGAGCCACCGTGCCGCCCTCATTTTGGTTGTAATTCATGGAATCACATTAATCCATGTGGAGAAGACCATCCAACACTTTAAAACAATGCTGAGTTGTTGTAACCCAACGTTGGGTCAATTTTGTCAAGTTATTAAAATGACAGACCATTTTTAATTGTAATTTACAACTACCCAGCATTTTTAAACTGTATAGACCTTTTTGATGGATGTAAACAATAACAATAGTCCTAAAATATATCCTCCTTCATGTTTTTCATTTCATTTACATATTTTCAGAGAATCCTAAAAGGTCCACATATTGATCAATAATGTCGCGACAGCGGTTTTAATGTTATGATATGATTAAGTTATGAAATAGTTTGACAACAAGCAGGAAATGTTCATGGCCCAATGACATCGCCACATTGAAATGGTCTATATTGGAGTGTATCGCAATAGATGGCTGTAGGCCATTCAGCAAGTTAGCATCATTCACGTTCCCCTGACAAAAAGCCATTATTTTTTGGATTATACAATAATCCGAAATACAAGAATAATGAGGCAAACTTTATTTATTCATGACCCTATACTTTATTTATTAAACAAATTATTATTTTTATTATTATTATCATCATTGACAATTTATTCACATTTTTATTCATCTTTTTTGCTACCCTTCGCCTATATACTCGCCTATTGTAACACGGGGAGTGACAGAAACAACTGAGGTAGGATCCACGTGCAGGTTTATTCGTTGTCAGAGAAGCAAGGGTCAACACAGGTGCAAACAGATGTATATGGGCAGTCCAGAATCGTAAACAGTCACAGGCGAGAGGTCGGAAGGCAGGCGGCAGACAAGGATAACTCAGTAGACAAGGCTAGGGTAAACACACGGTGAAACAAGACAAAGGAAACGCGTTGTAAAGTCACTATACAGTAGACAAGACTCGGCAAAGGCATGGAGTGAGTGTGATGTATAAATAGTGGGTGTAATCAGTCTTGGAAGCTGCAACAGCTGTGGGAGTCTAATCAATGGAAATGAGGAAGCGTGTGTGTGTGAACAGAGTGCATGTATGAATATGTAGTCCCAAAATGGCGGATTTGTAGTTCATGTGTGAGAGATCCAGCGATCTGGGAGTATGATCGCTGGTGATCGTGACAGAGCCCCCCCTCTAAGAGTGGCTTCCAGACACTCCTAATACTGATCAGGCGGGAGGTGGAGCGGAGGCGGAAGAGGGGGAGGGATGGAGGGCCAGGACCATGTAGAGGAGGAGGACCTGGAGCATGAAGCTGAAGGCCTGGAGAGTGGAGCTGCGGAGGACCTGGAGCGTGGAGCTGAGGAAGGCCTGGAGAGTGAAGTTGCGGAGGACCTGGAGCATGGAGCTGAGGAAGGCCTGGAGAGTGGAGTTGCGGAGGACCTAGAGCATGGAGCTGCGGAGGGCCTGGAGAGTGGAGCTGCGGAGTGCCTGGGGCACGGAGCTGCGGAGGGTCTGGGGCACAGAGCTGCGGAGGGTCTGGGGCACAGAGCTGCGGAGGGTCTGGGGCATGGAGCTGCAGAGAGCCTGGAGCCTTACTTTCAGCAGACATCGGCGGGTCATATGAACCTGGTGGCCATTCAGGAAGCTTAGGCGGCGGCCATTCAGAAAGCTCAGGCGGAGTTGGCAGCCATTCAGGAAACTCAGGCGTCGGCGACCGTTCAGGAAGCGCAGGCGGCCGTTCAGGAAGCGCAGGCGGCCGTTCAGGAAGCGCAGGCGGCCGTTCAGGAAGCGCAGGCGGCCGTTCAGGAAGCGCAGGCGGCCGTTCAGGAAGCGCAGGCGGCCGTTCAGGAAGCGCAGGCGGCCGTTCAGGAAGCGCAGGCGGCCGTTCAGGAAGCGCAGGCGGCCGTTCAGGAAGCGCAGGCGGCCGTTCAGGAAGCGCAGGCGGCGGCGGCCGTTCAGGAAGCGCAGGCGGCGGCGGCCGTTCAGGAAGCTCAGGCGGCGGTGGCGGCGGCGGCCACTCAGAAAGCGCAGGCGGCGGCGGCGGCCATTCAGGAAGCTCAGGCGACGGCGGCGGCCATTTAGGAAGCTCAGGCGACGGCCATTCAAGAAGTTCAGGCGGCAATGGTAGCCATTCAGGAAACTCAGGCGGCGGTGGCAGCCATTCAGGAAACTCAGGCGGCGGTGGCAGCCATTCAGGAAGCTCAGGCGGCGGTGGCAGCCATTCAGGAAGCTCTGGAGGATTTGGCAGCTCTGGCAGTGACTGAGGATCTGGCAGCTCTGGAGGATTTGGCAGCTCTGGCAGTGACTGAGGATCTGGCAGCTCTGGAGGATTTGGCAGCTCTGGCAGTGACTGAGGATCTGGCAGCTCTGGCGGATCTGGCAGCTCTGGCGGATCTGGCAGCTCTGGCGGATCTGGCAGCTCTGGAGGATCTGGCAGCTCTGGAGGATCTGGCAGCTCTGGAGGATCTGGCAGCTCTGGAGGATCTGGCAGCTCTGGAGGATCTGGCAGCTCTGGAGGATCTGGCAGCTCTGGAGGATCTGGCAGCTCTGGAGGATCTGGCAGCTCTGGAGGATCTGGCAGCTCTGGAGGATCTGGCAGCTCTGGAGGATCTGGCAGCTCTGGAGGATCTGGCAGCTCTGGAGGATCTGGCAGCTCTGGCGGATCTGGCAGCTCTGGCGGATCTGGCAGCTCTGGAGGATCTGGCAGCTCTGGAGGATCTGGCAGCTCTGGCGGATCTGGCAGCTCTGGCGGATCTGGCAGCTCTGGCGGATCTGGCAGCTCTGGAGGATCTGGCAGCTCTGGCAACTCAGGTGGTGGTGGCCATTCTGGTGGCTCAGGGGATGGCATTTCAGGAACTGGAACTATGGCAGGAACAGACTCGGAACAGGAAGCCATCTTGTGAGCCGGAGAACTGGAAGCGGCCATCTTGTGAGCTGGAGCACTGGAAGCGGCCATCTTGTGAGCTGGGGAACTGGAGGCGGCCATCTTGTGAGCTGGAGCACCGGAAGCGGACATTTTGTGAGCTGGGGGACTAGAGGCGGCCATCTTGTGAGCTAGGGGACTGGAGGCGGCCATCTTGTGAGCAGGAGACAGGAGTATGGGTGTTGCCAGCATAATGGTGCTAATGGGTTGAGCAGCAAGCCCCATTGTTGGTGGGTCTTGCGGTCCTTTGCCCCCCCCCAAAAAATATTTAGGGGTCTCCTCCACCTCGCCCACGGTGAAGGGGGACCCACTTAGTTGTAGTGCAATATCAATGTAATTTTCTAAAGTCCCATGGGGTTCATGCAAAGGCATAGTGGAATACAGGGGCTCAGAAAGTCCTCCACGGAAGAAAATCATCAAACACAACTCACTCATAGATGTTAGGTGTGCCAGTTCGATGAATTCCTCCACGTACTCCTCAATAGACCGGGCTTCCTGACGAAGACGCATTATTGCAATACCCGCTGGATCCATGTTTAGGCCGAGTCTTCTGTAACACGGGGAGTGACAGAAACAACTGAGGTAGGATCCACGTGCAGGTTTATTCGTTGTCAGAGAAGCAAGGGTCAACACAGGTGCAAACAGATGTATATGGGCAGTCCAGAATCGTAAACAGTCACAGGCGAGAGGTCGGAAGGCAGGCGGCAGACAAGGATAACTCAGTAGACAAGGCTAGGGTAAACACACGGTGAAACAAGACAAAGGAAACGCGTTGTAAAGTCACTATACAGTAGACAAGACTCGGCAAAGGCATGGAGTGAGTGTGATGTATAAATAGTGGGTGTAATCAGTCTTGGAAGCTGCAACAGCTGTGGGAGTCTAATCAATGGAAATGAGGAAGCGTGTGTGTGTGAACAGAGTGCATGTATGAATATGTAGTCCCAAAATGGCGGATTTGTAGTTCATGTGTGAGAGATCCAGCGATCTGGGAGTATGATCGCTGGTGATCGTGACACCTATGTGCTACACTTTAAATAATGGTTTTCTATTTCAATGTACAGTATATATTTAATGCTACTTATTTATTTGGTTATGATAATAACAATGTTAACTATTATAATATAAATTGCTTTAAGGGAATAAATACACAGTTTACAGAAAAAAATGTAAAGCTTATTTAAATAATAAAAATAACTGCTAAAAAAATTTGAGTAGAATTGTGTATTCAATGGGGACGACACAGAGACTCAGTGGTTAGAACTGTTGCCTCACAGCAAGAAGGTCACTGGTTCGAGTCCCAGCTGGACCAGTTCCTATTTCTGTGTGGAGTTTGCATGTTCTCCCCGTGTTGACGTGAGTTTACCTCAGGTGCTCCAGTTTCCCCCACAGTCCAAAGACATGCGCTATAGGTGAATTGAATAAGCTAAATTTATTCCACTGTGGCGACCACTGATGAATAAAGGGACTAAGCCAAAGGAAAATGAATGAATGAATAAGTGTAAGATAACTAGCTTTCATTTTATACTAAGGAATAACAAATAACTTTGTGTAAAGGCAATCCTGTAGTGTATTGCAATAGATGGCTGCAAAGATGACTTTGATGATGAATTTGGTAAGTTAACTTGTAAGTTAGCATCACTCTGGTTCATTTCACAACAAAAAACAATAGGATTTTTCCATTGACTTTTGGAAAATTCCAGAAAATTAGCTTTGTGGTCAGCAGTTGTTTCCAATTCTTACTGTGCATATTTCAAAGCAATCTTTACAAATGAACATTTTTTTTCATTCATGCAAGTCTTCAAGCCTATACAATCACCAAATGTAAAAAAAAAAATTATATTGCGTGTGATTAATAATTGAAATTGACTGTTGGAATCAAGTGTCAAAGAGGCACATATATTTGGATGCTTACACGAATGTATTTTCTAGCTTCTCCTCATTATCATCTCTCCTTCTTCATGTGTGTGAGATTGTGTTTCTCTGGCTCCGTAATGTATGTATGTAGGCCAGTGGATCAAAAACGAGAAGAAAAAAAACCCATAAGGATCTCTGTGTGCTGACCCACACACACAAACACAAACACACACACACAGAGTCCATATGCTCTAACTGATCTGAAGGAGTATAGACAAGGTGATTTCTATCAGTTCTATTAGACTCAGAGTAGATCAATGAGCAGATGTTATCCTGGATTACATGTCAGAAGCTATTGAAGGGAGCTGAAGGTGTTTGTGTGTGTGCAGGTAATTTGACTGCCTTTAATTCCCTGTCTTTTCTTTTTTTCCATCTAAAAATTAGTCAAATCAAAATTCTTACTAAAAGGGATAATTCATGAAAAAAAGGCCAATTCTGTGATTGTTTATGTCTTTGGTAACTTGTGTGACCTCCTTTTTTTGAAACACTTCATTTAACAAACTTTGTCAGTCAAGGTTTATTTTCTTCATTAATATTTTTTTGCATTCATAATTTTTAATCTCCAGGTTTGCTATGTTTTTTATGTTTGTTTGATTAGTTGATTGATTGGTTGGTTGGTTGGTCGGTTGATTGAATAAATGTATGCATAAATAAATATGAATAATTACAGTCATACTTTACTGAAAAACAGAAATCGATCATAAAAAATACTACTACTACTGATAATACTTAATAATAAAAATATTAATAATAATAAAAATAAATAAAAATACTGGAATAATAATAAAATTAATAATAATATTAATAATAATAATAAAATAATGTTATTACTATTAATAATAATAACAAAAATAATAATAGCAAAATATTTATTATTATTATTATTATTATTATTATTATTATTATTATTATTATTATTATTATTATTATTATTATTATTATTAAAATACTGTGGTTAAATAATATATGTTAATAATAATAATAATATTAATAATAACAGTATTTTATTATTATTATTATTATTATTATTATTATTATTATTATTATTGTTATTATTATTATTATTATTATTATTATTATTATTATTATTATTATTATTATTATTATTAAAATACTGTGGTTAAATAATATATGTTAATAATAATAATAATAATAATAATAATAATAATAATAACAACAGTATTTTATTATTATTGTTATTATTATTATTATTGTTATTATTATTATTATTATTATTATTATAATTATTATTATTATTATTATTAATATTATTATTGTTAAAATACTGTGGTTAAATAATATATGTTAAAAATAATAATAATAATAACAGTATTTTATTATTATTATTATTATTATTAATAACATATATTATTTAACCACAGTATTTTAACAATAATAATAATAATAATAATAATAATAATAATAATATTTTATTATTATTATTATTATTATTATTATTATTATTATTATTATTATTATTATTATTATTATTATTATTATTATTATTATTGTTGTTGTTATTATTTGGTCTGAAAGCCACAGGTCTGTAGATAAGAATTTAAGTCATTATTATAAGAAGCCCAAACGCTGAGCAGAAACACAGACAGCAGTAATACAGACAATCAAACCAGACATCATATGGCTTTACATACTGCTTTGGTCAATTTACTGCATGTGAGATTACTGGCCTATAGCACACATAAACTGTGTGCATTTGTGGCATTATTCATGTGTGTGTGTCTCAGTAGTAAGGAGCGTTACAGCTGTCCATGCTAATACTAACAGATGGAGCCATTAAGACAGAGACCCCCAAAGCAAAAAACCGAAGAGAGACACAGACAGAATGAGAGAGAGCCAAAACAGCTCCAGTCCAATCTATCCCACTGGCAACCTCTCCATCTCTATCCTCTCATAGTTTCCTTCCCATCTCTGTTAATGAACACGAAAACAGCTGGTATGATATTCCAGGTCAAAGATGGGAGGTTAATGGGTGAAACCTGTACATGACTTGGGAAACAGCTGATTGAATTACTCTACCAAATAACTACAACAACAAAAAACAAAACTTGTCTCTTTCTGATCTCCTGTAAAAGAGCAAACTATTGGAGCGGAACAGACAGGTGGTGTCCATGTTGGAAGCAGGACTGCTGACTGCATCTCGCAGCTGTCATTGCTGCAGTAACGAATCTGGGATCTGACTGGTCCTAGAGATGGAGGTCAGAGAGCAGCTAGTTAACAGACAGTTAATGAGGAAGTGATTATCGGGGTGAAGTGATGGGAGAAACTGAGCTATTTGTATTAAGGGATTGCTTGACTTAAATGTGTTTATGTGAACTTCGTCTGTGACTTTATTACTGCTCGTTAACGCAAATTTCTGATCAGTCAATCACATGGCAGCAACTCAATGCATGTATATGGTCAAGATGATCTGCTGCAGTTCAAACCGACCATCAGAATGGGGAAGAACGGTGATTTAAGTGACTTTGAATGTGGCATGGCTGTTGGTGCCACATCTGCTGGGATTTTCCTGCACAACCATCTCTAGGGAGAATGGTCAGAAAAAAAGAAAATATCCAGTAAGGGCAGTTCTGTGGGCGCAAATGCCTTGTTGATGCCAGAGGTCAGAGGAGAATGGCCAGACTGGTTCGAGCTGATAGAAAGGCAACAGTAACTCAAATAACCACTCGTTATAACCGAGGTATGCAGAAGAGCATCTCTGGATGCACAACACATTGAACCTTGAGGCGGATGGGCTACAGCAGCAGAGGACCACACTGGGTGCCACTCCTGTCAGATAAGAACAGGAAACTGAGGCTAAAATTCACACAGGCTCACCAAAATTGTACAATAGAAGATTGGAAAAATGTTGCCTGGTCTGATGAGTCTCAATTTCTGCTGCGACATTCGGTTGGTAGAATCAGAAATTCGCCTTAAACATCATGAAAACATGGATCCATCCTGCCTTGTATCAACAGTTCAGGCTGGTGTTGGTGCTGAAATGTTGTGGGGGATATTTTCTCAGCACACTTTGGGCCCATTAGTACCAATTGAGCATCGTGTCAACGCCACTGCCTGCCTGAGTATTGTTGCTGACCATGTCCATTCCTTTATGACCGCAGTGTACCCATCTTCTGATGGCTACTTCCAGCAAGATAACGTGCCAAGTCATAGAGCCCGAATCATCTCACATGACAAAGTGTTCACTGTACTCAAATGGCCTCCACAGTCACCAGATCTCAATCTAATAGAGCACCTTTGGGAAAAGGAGATCCAACTGACCCAGCCTGGACTGGAACCAGTGACCTTCTTGCTGTGTGAGGCGACAGTGCTAACCACTTAGCCACCATGCTGCCATTTTCATACGTTTTTATTATTATTATTATTATTATTATTATTATTATTATTATTATTATTATTATTGTTGTGCTCATTTTTACCCAGGATCATAAAACATGTCATGTGTCAGTATTTCAAAAAATTTGATACATCACTGAAAGCCTGAATAATGACGCTTACAATATGTATGGTTTGTTAGGATAGGAGAATATTTTGCAGATATACTGGAATCTGAGGGTTCCAAAAAATAATTAATTAATTAAATACAGAGAAAGTCACCTTTAAAATTGTCTAAATTATTTTTAGCATTACACATGACATTAATAATTAAAATGTTTTGTTTTTTTTACAAATGTTTACAGTAGGAAATCTATAAAATTACTTCATAGAACAAAATCATTACTTAAAATTCCTAATGAGCTTTGGCATAAAAGAGAAATCAATCATTTTGACCTGTACAATGTATTTTTGAGTATTGGCAAAAATATTGTGCAACACGTGACGTTATGTTCTTGTGGTCCAGGGTCACATTTAAAATTTAGCTGGCAGTGTTTAGTGTTTGCAACTTGCCTGTTTAGTTCTGTCTCAGATAATCATGAAGTTAAAATCACAAGTAGACGATTACAAGTTCTTATCCCTGTAATGCACTAATAATTAGAGAAACTCTCACTTTTGTGATATTACCTGGAAAAAACTATAGAGAGAGATATTTTTGCCTTCATAGTCTAACTACTAATAACTTTAGAAAATAAATAAATAGTTTCAGGTGTGTTTAAATACATTTTTCGACAACACAATACAGATTTTCAGACAAGTTAATCAAATAAATATTACTTCTAGACTATTGTCTAGTTGACATTTTATTCGGAACTTAGAACCTAAAAATAAAGCAAACATTTTGCTAAAATTGATACATAATAAATCCAGTAAATCCAAAGAAACTTTCATTAAGAAGTTGTCTGTTCATTTTTATATAGCTTTATATATTACAAGTTTCCTGCAAGTGTTTACATGCTAATTTATTAATGTTGACATCGTAACAGAGTGTATTGTATGTAATATTGCTCTTTTGCAAGACTTATTTTAGAAGAAATCAGCAGAAGTTACAATACATCATCTTTGTCCTACAAGTGAACTATAAGAGTATGATTATTAGAATGTAGACTTAATTAGAATAGGGTCAGATTGTTTAAGTCAGTGGAGCTGTGTCTGTGTGTGTGTGTGTGTGTGTGTGTGTGTGTGTGTGTGTGTGTGTGTGTGTGTGTGTGTGTGTGTGTGTGTGTGTGTGTGTGTGTGTGCGTGTGCGTGTGTGTGTGGACAGAGGACGGGGAGAGGAGAGACTCACTTGGGCCGTGACCCCTCTGTCAGACAGTCCCTGTAGAAACGCCTTTGTCCT
>NC_079452.1:35150841-35158032 GCF_903798145.1 Danio aesculapii | reverse complement strand
AGGGATAGAAGGAAGGAAGGATGGCTGGATGGATGGAGGGAACTAATGCACCGGACTTTAGACCAGCTTTTAGTTAGTCAGTTCCTCATAACAGCAACACGCTAACAACACGCCTTAACACACCTCCTTTTTAGACCAGAACACCCATGAGTCCACAAAGTGGCGCAAATGGATTTGCTATTTAAACAACGTGGTGCAAAACGTTGATTTTCATGCTACTAAAACGTATTATCATGCTAGTATGAAGCAGAGTAAGACTAAAAGTCAAAGCGAAGCGAGAGAAAGGCTGAAGCAATTGCTGATGACGCCGTATGAAAGCAGCAGAGCTTTTATTATGCCACAGTCAACCACTTCCGGTTCTTCCACTTATGATTGTGTTTTATCATAATAAATACATTTTAGGCTTCTGTAATATAGCCACTCTGTGCAGTCTAATAAAACACAGAGAATATTAAAGCGCATATATATATATATATATATATATATATATATATATATATATATATATATATATATATATATATATATATATATATATATAGCGTATACATACCTGATACTATGATATTTTTCTGTAAAAACAAACCAGATATCAAGTGTGTGTATGTCTGTGTGTATGTCATTAGCATTGCTACACGACACGCTCTATGTCACTAACAATAATTGCTTAATTCTCTGAATTTAAACATTATTCAAAACATATGGGATAAAGTAGGTACAGATGTTAACAGTCTCGTTTACTCGCCTCGATTACTGCAACATTTGCGCCAATAAATGCACTTGCAGCTTTTGACTGCTGGGTGGCGCTTTAACTATAGATTTCGTCAGCTAAAATATCAACACACAATTTTCAGCTTTGCCTTTTGACTACTAGATAGGACGCTACTGTATGTGTACCGTATGCACAGGTACTGTATGTGATGTGATCATTTTGTTTGGTTGTCTTGGTTTCCTTAGTAATAAACATGCTTTTACACTGTACTGTATGTTTTAGAAAAGATGTCTACAATACATTATGAGAAGCATAGCCCACAGGCTGCAAATGTTAAGCAAATATAAGAATTAGGTTTTTTAGCCTTTATAGTGCCCTATTAAATTGTGTTCAATCAGAACGTTCAATTTCTAAATTCAGTTTTTATTCAGAATATGAAAAAAAAATCTAAAAATATGGTAGATCACCAAAATATATAACACTTTTCTAGCGGTCTTTGGATATTTTAATGAAAAAGCGTACATAATGTAATTCTACATTTTAAATGTGGTTGCTAGGGTGGTTTGATGCCGTTGCTAGGTCGTTAGATACTGGCAGAAAGCACACTAAGATGAAGTTCTGACATCTAGATTTACAGACCTAACTTCAAGCTGCATGATTTGAGGTATCACCAATGTCTGCAGCAAATTTTCAATTCAAAACCCATAAACTTTCCATCAAAATAAATTTTCCAATATGCGACAGTAATACAACTATAATGTGCTGTGAAATGACTAGTGACAGAAGGCTGTCATGTTGCTTCCCTGTTAATGTGTATTTAATAGTGTTTTTTCATTTAAAAAATCAAGGATCTGTTTCTCTCCTGTGTTTGCATGAAGAAATGTGATATATATATATATATATATATATATATATAATTATTATTATTATTATTATTATTATTATTATTATTATTTGTTTCCATGCTCGGTATGTTCCACTTGACTGAAGAGATGAGTAATTTACACATTTATCTATAGGACACAGAAAAAAATGCTCCCTCTTGCTCTCAATTTTTAGGTGTGTGTAGTTATATTGATATAATGAGACTCATATCTTCCACCTATTATGAACGGACCCACTTTAAATGTTTCAATTAAAAATCTTGTTCTGTGGCCAGTGTTTGCTTTTGGTGAGCGTTGGCCTTTAACCAAATCATTAGTCGCTTTCTTAAATCTGATTATTACCTCTAAATCTAATTTGCATAGTTTATGTCCACAGGCACTATGTAGGGTCTTGCTAGTGTCTAAAAATAGTCCACTGACATTTACTTATTTAGTCTTAATATACAGTAGGTGCTGAAATTTACTTTAATAAAGGCACATACACATTTATTTTCCCATCTGATCTCACTCAAATGCTAACCACAATCTGCCCTCCTACTTTGTGTGTGTGTGTGTGTGTGTGTGCGTGTGTGTGTGTGTGCGTGCGTGCGTGCGTGCGTGTGTGTGTGTGTGCGCTAAATCATTGATTACCTTATCTGCAGCAGGCAAGACGGGTCTTTGGGTCCTGAGACGATTATTCTGAATAAAAAGAGGATGGACTCTTTCTTTTTCTTTCCATCTCTATACCTCAGTGTCTTTCTCCTTTTTAGTTAAATGCCATTTATTCTGTATGTTAGAGCCGTTCAAACTGAAGCAGATTTTTACATTTACAAAATTTGATTGGTGCTTATATGGGTGAGCAGTATTGACAAAACATGTCTCAATATCTTTGGGGCTTTTGTTTTATTATTAAACAGGCCATTTCCCAATATTGGGTTGCAGCTGTTCATTCATATTTTTACATGAATTTGCATTCATTCTAACGTATTATAATAGACTTATTTACATTGAATGCTTTATTTGTTGCTGTTGTTTTGGACAAAGTGTGTTACATTCAATAAATTTCAGCTCATATATCTTTAAACAATTACAATTAATCGTAAACAACGAGTATTGCACACTGTTGGGTCTTGATAGGTGGCTGGGAGGTGATCACTCAGTGATTTTTATTTATTTTTTGGTACATTTGCTGTAAATATATCACAATATATCACACGTCGTGACAGGCAAAGTGAGATGTTGTTTCTAGAGGGTCCAGTAAAGGATCTGCAGAAGTGGATCATGGTGGACGATGTAGCTTATACATCTGGATCCCAGCTTTTTGTCCTCCTGTATTAACACAGCAGTCAGTCCTTCCTTTGAGATGCTCCTGTAAGTCAGTTTAATGAGACTGACCCACATTCAGGCACTCTGAAAAACTCCCAAATGCTTTAGACTTAATGAGTAATCAAGTACGTCTCTTGTTGTTTGCCCCGCTGTGTGCCCCTGTTTTCCCTCCGAGCATTTCCACTTTGTTCATCATGAGTTCATCCGACTATTTTAAGGACAGAAAAGAAGAGCAGAGCACATACAAACACACACACTGAGGTTTCTTTTGCTCTGTTTAACGGGACTTCAGAAGTCCAAATTCAGGCCCCCCGTGAGGGCCACTTATCTTCTGCGCTGACCTATTTCTCATAAAAGAGTGCTTTTATATTTGACTCTCATTTATAATCAGATGCACTGCGGAAACACATGCCAAGATTTCAGCCACTCTCTTCCAGCATCATTACGAAGATCTGGAAACATGTTTGAAAATCTAATTAAAGGAGATCAAACCCTTAAAAATCTAAATCAGAAAGCCTTTTGAGGTTGTGATAATGCTGTTTCCCCAGTAGGACCTGCGTAGTGTCGCTGAGGAATTGGGGATCTGTGCTGTTGCTTTGATTCCCTGCTGGATGTGCAGTTTTTGCCTGGCAGATGATCAAATTGGTAGGAAAGACATTAAAGTGATTTTAAAAGTGATCAAAGGTGATATTAAAAAGCCATGTTGATACTTAACAAATAATAGTAGTAAAGAATTATATTATATTATATTATATTATATTATATTATATTATATTATATTATATTATATTATATTATATTATATTATATTATATTATTCATTTTCTTTTCGGCTTAGTCCCTTTATTAATCCGGGGTCGCCACAGCGGAATGAACCGCCAACTCATCCAGCACATGTTTTACGCAGCGGATGCCCTTCCAGCCGCAACCCATCTCTGGGAAACATCCATACACACTCACTCACACTCATACACTATGGACAATTTAGCTTTCCCAGTTCACCTGTACCACATGTCTTTACACTGTGGGGGAAACCGGAGCACCCGGAGGAAACCCACGCAAAGGCAGGGAGAACATGCAAACTCCACACAGAAACGCCTACTGACCCAGCCGAGGCTCAGTGACCTTCTTGCTGTGAGGTGACAGCACTACCTTATATTATATTATATTATATTATATTATATTATATTATATTATATTATATTATATTATATTATATTATATTATATTATATTATATTATATTTAATGCCTGGCAAAGATTAATTGCAAGTAATCGCATTCAAAATAAAAGTTTGTTTGACAATTTATGTGTGTGTTTGTATTATATATATTATATATATATATATATATATATATATATATATATATATATATATATATATATATATATATATATATATATATATATATACATACTTGAAGTCAGAATTATTAGCCCGCCTGTTTTTTTTTCCCTGAATTTCTGTTTAACAGAGAGAAGATTTCTAATAGTTTAGACTAATAGTTTTAATAACTCATTTCTAATAACTGATTATTTTATCTTTGCCATGATGACAATAAATAATGTTTGACTAGATATTTTTCAAGACACTTCTATACAGCTTAAAGTGACATTTAAAGGCTTAAGTAGATTAATAAGGTTAACTAGACAGATTAGGGTAATCAGGCAAGTTATTGTATAATGATGGTTTGTTCTGTAGACTATAAAAAATATATATAGCTTAAAGGGCTAATAATTTTGACCGTAAAATATTTTTTAAAATTAAAAACTGCCTGTCCACATATAAATAAACATTTTTCTCAAATATATGCAAGCATGTGCATCTATATATACATGATAAATATGTCAAAACAAACTTTATTTTGGATGCTTAGATTTAATTATATTATTAATTATTTATTAATTATGAATACATATTAATAATTAATTCTTGAATAATCAATTATTATTTATTAATAATTAAATTTGGATTTTATTTCAATGTGATTATCCACATCTAACCTTTGCCCAGAATTCTATTCTATTCTATTCTATTCTATTATATTATATTATATTATATTATATTATATTATATTATATTATATTATATTATATTATATTATATTATATTTTTGACAGTGTTTTTAATCGAATAAATGCATCTAAATAAATGTCCGGGAGAACATAAGAGAGAAAAAACATTCTTTTCAAAACTTAATTAAAATGACTACCAACCACAGTATAAAATATGTAAAACCAATGTGTATAATTGCTCCCATAATTTGGTAATTTGATCAAAATAATGTGGATATGGTCATACTTTCAGACATTATACCTAGATCTTCTAATTAATAGAATTATCAAGCTCTTTTTATCATCAGCTACATTTGAGAAGCAAATGTACGCAAATATAATCTCAGTGCTATCTGCTCTCATCTGTGCTGTTTATGTGTGTCACTGTGTCTGCCCTAGACATCAGACGCAATTGAGAGCAGTGTGGGGACACGGTCTCTGTCTTTAAAGCGCTTAAATCCCTGCCCATAATCCTCTACTCCTAAAGTGAGACATAGCAGGTGCGTTCTGTCTTGTGTGACCAAAGTCTGATGCCCCATGTGGATTTTTATACAGTGTCCTTCACTAATATTGAATCGCTTGGAAATATGAGCAAAGAAGGCAGTGAAACACTTTAGTTTACTACTCAAACTTTTGAACTTTAGCTCAAAACATTAAAGAGGTAGTCTAATACTTGTGCATTCAGAGTTATTCGTAGACTTTGAGGACAACACATACACTTAATATACAAATACACTTCACTGAAGATGTACACAGTGACATAACCTATATACTACAGTATATTACTGCAGGTTAACTATGCTTATATATAATAGCTTTAACAGTTAACAGCTATTAGTTGCTAGTTAATTAGTTGAATTAATAAGCAACTAATAATGTTATGGTAACTAATAACCTTAACTTTTCTGAATTTGTTTGTAATGCAGTAATGTGCATCTTTTATAATCTGCTTTGAAACAATAATTATTGTAAAAAACGCTACACAACTAAACTTGAATTTAATTTAATTTAATTTAATTTAATTTAATTTAATTCAATTCAATTTTATTTTATTTTATTTTATTTTATTTTATTTTATTTTATTTTATTTTATTTTATTTTATTTTATTTTATTTTATTTTATTTTATTTTATTTTATTTTATTTTATTTTATTGACACTGTTAAAGAGTGGGACTCATATGCGTTTTTCTGGAATTGTCATGCATTTCCCACATGAGCTCCTTTTAATATTGTTAAATACAGATCAATGGCATCATGAAAGGTAAATTATTCAGCAATAGATGCTATGCAAATATAAGTACAGTAATGTTTCTTATATAGGCAGGTCCTGCTGTTGTTGTGGCTGTGGTTGATTTTCAGACTCGCAATCATGTATGTATGGCTGGATATGATTGTTACACATGGTTAATTCAAGACTAAAAATTTTGTTTCTGTTTTATTTATAGTGATATCTCAGGTTGTGTGAGTTCGCATTGACTCAGCATACCTTTTTTCCAGAAAGAGACATAAAGCTGTATTTTTCTTTTATGAATTATAAAAACTAGAGTTTTTGGAGACATGAAGGATGCATCAGTATTCTGTAGGTAATCAAGATTAACATGGGATTGGCCCAGAATGGGTGTGTTGGCTCACCTTTAACAAGTCATTGGAAAAATGTGCCCATTGATACATTTTTAAGAACTGAGAAAAACGTGCTTGCGGATACATATGGCTGCATTTTGTATGTTAAACGAATGCTACAGGGCAATACTTTGTTGATACTTACTTTGTTTTTAAATGAGGGCTGCATAAGATATCGAAAAATTATCATTATCATGATATATATAAAATATTGCAGATACTGTAGGTGCATCTGGGTCAAACTTGGGATGCACGTCATTGGAACTGCCTGCTTATCCAAATTTGACTTACTTTCTTTAAACTTACCTACCCAATAGGTGCCGTTCTGCGATTATAGAGCTGAAAATAAATACTAATGACGGGATTGTTTTTCAAATATTTCCCAAGTGACGTTTAACTTTCCACTGTTTTTTCTAGTATGATTTTCTACTATGATTTTCTTCATTTTTGTTAATTTGGCTGGAACAATAAATAAATAAATTAATTAAAACTGGCCAAAAATGTCAAAATCATTAGCCCCCTTTTACAAATTAGTTTATCTTGTGGCAACAGAACAATTCTGCTATTTGCTAAACTGTGTTACCTAATTAACCCAACTTACTTAAGCCTTTACA